>NC_054544.1:30143530-30163530 GCF_017654505.1 Polyodon spathula | reverse complement strand
CTTCTGTTGCTCTAAATTTAAGTTGATCTTGTTGGGCTCTGTTGCTCCAGAATCGTGCATATCTGTGTTTACCTGCTCTTGAACTTGTTTTGAGCCTGTCTAGAATCCTGGACTGAACCACCGTCCTCCTTCCATTCAAAGCATGTAACAGTGTGACCTTTCAACTCTGCCTATAGAAATGTAGGGTTTAGAGAAACGTGACTATGTGACAGAAACCCAGAACCACTCAGAACGATTTCAAACACCATAAAAAAGTTAAATAAATACATCATAAGAGTGGCTAGTAATTAACTTCACAACTGGCTAGATTGGAAAAACAGCTCAATTCATCCAAAAAATAATTGGAATTGAATTCTTGGAGACTGTTGTAACGCAACAACGATGTCAACAACACTATGTAGAGTTTCCGAGGAATAATCCCACACAGACTGATATGATAATGACACCTTAGCTGTGTGATTTCAGCAGCTAATTATCTGAGGATTAGTGAAACCTTGACTTAATGTATCATTATTACCCAACAGAATGCTGTTTACACTTGCAAATTATTAAAATCCTGTTCGGGTAAATATAAGGCCACCTGTTCAGTGCTGTTTGTACAGGTTATGGTAATGCTTCAGCCCACTGTGTATTACGAACAAAATACTAGAAAGAATGGTTCTCCTTTTCAATGTGTACTTTATGTATTAATCAAGTAAAAGGAGAAAGAAATGCCAAGCTATTTTAAAACCCATTTCATGCCAGCGCAATTTATCAGCTAAATGTGAATTATTGAACAGGCTTTTCAGACAATGTGGGGTTTTTTTCCTATATCTTTCATAACCATAGAATGGTTGTTATATTATTGGCTTGTCTGATTGGGACTTTGCCAAAGCACTTAAAGAGAATTGCAAATGCCTGTGAGCTCAAATAATGTGAATAGGCCCAGGAGATGTTGCTGCCTGAAAATGCATAGAGGTAACTGATTGGCCTAGTTTTATTGTGACATCTGTCTATGGACACTACCTTAATCACCATTATTCTTAATAAGACTATTGAATCTCCCACCATAAATGCTCATATATCATGTCAAACCCTTCTGGTGGTGCTGAGTTTGTTCTGATAATCCAGTTTTATGGATAAGCACAGAAAATACTTTGGGTAAGTTCTGAAAGATTGAGTTTGGGGTCAGTTAGTTTACAGTGGAACAGGATGGATACCTTGTGTGAGAGCATGGTAACCATTATCAATCAATCAATCTTTATTTTATATAGCAAAAGATCTAGGCTCAGGTGTGGTTATAGAACTTTTAACCACACAACACTGCCCGTTATATTAGCATTAGACATCAATACATGCACAGCTAACGGTGGTAGCGGTGATGAGAAGTTAAATATCCACTGTCAAATGCTGTAGACCTTTAACCCACAGGTACTTCATCTTAACAATCCGTGCAATGTCAATTTAGTCTCAAACTGAAATGGTTGTATTTGTGTAATATGCTGTATAAAAAACAATTTAAAAAAAACCGTCTACTCTTGAGCTTAGCATCTTTTTTTTTCATTAGCTTATTAGTAGCCCATTAGCAGCAACAGCAAACAACATATCAAAGACTGCTGTGTGATCATGCTACCGTATTACTGGAGAAACAACATGTGCTCACATGCCCTTAATTGTTGTTATTGCAGTCAAAACTGTTAGACTGTATATAAAAAAGCAACCTTTTAAGGTTTAACAAGCAGGGATGTGCTAAATTTGTAGTAGGGTCATCCAGCAATCTTTGCAAGTTGGTGAATCCATGTGTAATTGAGAGCTGCCACGACCTTCGCAACATTCCACGTACACATTAGACAGCAGTCTTCATTCGGAGAGTCAGTCTCCATGGACCTGATCCTGGAGAATGCCCCCTGTCTTGTTTTAAAGTGGCAATAGAAAGAATAATTGTCTTGAGTATCGATTGATTTCCTCTGGCTCTCTCATAGAAGGTTAACCTGTCAAACCATGGATTTAACCCTTTAAGGTACAAGGGACTAATGTGTCCCACAAATAAAAATGATGCAGACTTTCAAATTTTTTGCAATGAGGTGCACGAAAACAGGATAAATGTACTGAAAGGTTGGATCTGGACATCAAATTGTCAGTTTCCTCCTCGTGATAGTTGAGTCACTCACAAATGTATTTTAAGCGTTTGATCAAGCGCTCAATTCCTTGTGTACCTTAAGGGGTTAATCTGATCCCATGAACAGTCTGTTTGAAAACAAAAACAAATCGAAACGTCAGGGGCAGACAGGTCGCCGCTAATAAAATCTCACAAAAATGACTTTTTAGAGCCTGGCATTTTCAAAATTCCTTCTGATGAATACTGTCTAGCTCCAGTTGTCTCATTCTGTTTTGCTCATGTTTACCTTATTCTATCAGCCATGTAGTGATTTCAGTGATTCAGTGACCTGGCCCTTGGCTGTATCTCCAAACTGACCTGTGCAAATAAAATAACCTTTTCTAAGATGACCTTTTATTTATTTTTTCCCTTATTCATAAGATTAAAAAATGCTTCTGGTTTGATTTGTTGTGCAGATTAAATGAAACCACTACCACTAGAAATCTTGAAAAAATGTACTTTAATAGGCCACACATGCAAAGGAACACATAGCCACAAAAGGTAAAATGCAGGAGACTTTTTTAGAATTTCTTTAAGATGCCTAATTAAAGCACAGCTGTCTAATGTTTTTACATGACTAGCTATTTTTCTTGCCGATTACTTACCAGAAATTAAAATTCTCTCACCCAGAGGTTTTCATGCAGGTGGATATTAACCCCAAGTATGAAATATCTCCAGCAGCTGTGTGAGATTGGTAAAGGTCATAATATGAAGATGTACAATAGTTGCTGAAAATATCACATGCCAGACTCCAAATGTATTTTTATGTTTCAGGGTGATACAACATGAATTTATGTACAGTATCCTTAGCAAACAAGCTTTAGTCCCAAGATATCACGCTGTCAAAGGTAGCATTATTTAAAATGGCTTTTTAAGACCTCCTTCATTTTTTGGTCATGCCTAACTGACCTTGTAAAATAAATAAATACATAAAATAAGAACAAAAGAAAAACTGACTGACCTGTAATCTGCAAATGTGGCAGACATTCCCAGCACTCTGCTTTTAAATAAAGTGTTTTGAAGAAAGGGGTTAATGAAATATGCTCTGGTTTGGTAAGAACATACTTGGTAAAACCACTGAGGTACAAATTTATTCTCAAGTCACTTTGATTAATGGAGGGTGCATAAAAAATAATCCTATTGGGGCATTGCATTAAAACTACCAAAAAAACTGTATTTTAAAATAAACTGCTTCACCCAGCCTGTGCACGGTTGACGAATAGCATGTGCCTGCAAATAGTACATGAATAAACCATAAAAGACAAGCAGTTGTGATAGGTTGTTTTCTTATTCATACTGAAGTTTGCTATCTTTGCTTGCATTCCTTTACAGGCGTGTTCCACTTTTAGTCCTCTGCAGAACCACAGTGCAGTCACGTGACTGAGAATAAGAGACTAACCCCTGCAGGGGTTACAGCTGTCACCTCTGAATGGAGTTCCTTCTGATTGCTCCAAACAGCCTTACCTGTCTTGTGGAGTTTATTAGTTGGCATATAATGCAGAAGGGAAAATTTGTCTTTTTTGTGATGCCTGCAGTTTCCTCTTCAGTTTAATCTCTATGAAAATCTTGATGTTTAAAACAACAACAATAGTACATGTAAAGGCTTTACCGAATAATTGTCATCAACGGCTTGCAAACATGGCTGTAAAGTATTCCTATAGGAAAAATGAAGGGTTAACGTACAGACAGACAGGCGGACAGATGTCTTCATATCCCACCAGATTCAGATTCTCTCAATAACTGGCGCAAAAGGTCTGTAGCAAGTGCCATCCCCAATTTGACAAGCGGCTTTCTATTTGCCCACCTCTGCTATGTCCCCTGGATATTAATGCTGTTAAGGGGACATGAGGTTGTGGGTTGATAGTGAGGTTCACTGTATTGATAAACTGAGACCAGGATAGTGTTCTGTTTAGGAAGCAGTATTTAATTAAATCTCCACCCGGTGGTGTAAAACAGAATGATCTTGCTGTAATGCTGCCAGTATAACATGCTAGATAATTTGTTGAGTGCCAATGCAAAAGAAAGATAATGGGACAGCTTGGTAATCTGGCATTAAAACAATTTCTATGAAGTAAGCAGTACTGTATATTTGAAAGAATACTGCATTTTATTTGGTTCTGCAGTATTTTTAACGATTGTTTAGTAAGTTGTTTTTGTTTTATGATAAATTGGTTGTAATAAGCTGATGTATTTAAAGTTGCAGAAACAGGCAGTAGGTTTATGGGATGGTCTTCAGTGGAACTAGATATTTGGTTTGAATTAATTGTATTGATAAGTACTTATAAAAGGTTAGGGTTTTTTTTTTTTTTTTTTTTAGAGTGGAACCAGTTACCAATGGAAGCCAAGTGGAAAAAGTCTCTTAACTGAAGTCATTCACATTCTATTTCGATAAATCAGGCAGCACAATATTCAACTCAGCATTGGCTATGTCTACATGACTAATGGTGTGGTTTAAAATAGTACTTTCTCTGTATTTTATGGAGAACAGAAGAAATAACATTATTCCATGATAACGGCTTCCATTAATAACTGAATTGTGTGTTCAGGTGTTACTCTGTCATCTAGGGGTCATTTTTGTCTGCATTTTACTCCAAGTGCTTATTTCAGCCATACATTTTTGGAGTCTTTGGATTGTTTCCCTGATGGTGGAAAGGGACCCTCCATTAAAGTCCGTGCTTATAGCATTGTCAGCCTAAAGAGATTTGCTCACAGGAAACGTAGCTTTGCAAAACACGACAACAGCTCAGGAAGTAAAAGTAATGTAATGCGACGGACTGGCTTCCAGCATAATAATGGCAAGGAGAATGAAATCAATGATATAATCAGACAGTGTGTAGAGCTCTTAGACAAGAGAGAGGTAGAGGTGAGGGCTGTGCACAGTCAGTGAACCCTGAACACACACAGAGACACACAAAACAGGGGCTGACAGCAACAGAGATACATCTGCTTGGTTTAGTAATTTCAGAGTAAACTTCTGAAATGATCATTTTCAAATCAGACACGTGTTCTCCTCAATATAATTTAATAGTTTTTTTGGGTTACAACTTTTAAACCCACCATTTAAACCTAGGCCTCCAGAGGTTAAAGGCATGTGTGCTTTGCACATTAACCAGCTGATCTGAATATTTTAGATCTGGAGAAAGAAAGGTCCCGGGTTTGAATAATACTATAAAGCTGCAATGTCATTTGGGACAGGATGTCCCATATTGAATATATTGTGTGCATGTAATCCATCGGTTTGCAAAAATGATAATTATTCAATTTTTTGTTCTCCCTATAAAAACACTAGTAATGCAACATTTGGCACAATTCTACAGCATTTTAAATTTCTGTTCCGTTTCAGTGAGAAAACCTAAAAATACAAAGCACAAGCCTCACAGACATCCCTCTGGCAGAATACAACCCAAATGCCAGCTTCTCTTCCTCTCACAGTAAAACAAGGAGAATAAAACACTTGTCTTGGGTCACATAAGGGCAGGACAAAGGAGGCTCTAACACAACATATATCTCACCAGAAACACAATGGTAAACTTTGAGCTAATCAAAATGTACTTTTTAATGGTCTGGTTATTACACATTTATGGCACAATATAAAACATTAAACTCAACATAATATACAAAACTGGCATATATGTGATCTGCAATTCAGCTCAAAATGTTATAAGACATTGATGAGATGAGACTATTCTGTACAGAAGGTTATCATAACGTATTTATACATTAGCACCCAAGCTATTTTAATATTGAGCGTGCTTCATCTCTTCTCCGGCAATCGTGGAGCAGTGCTTTGTCGCGTGTCCCTAAAGCAGTTCATGGACAGGTTAGCTGCATTCTCAGCAATAACACTTTGGTATGTACAGGCTACCAATGCACTCAGTGCAAGTGGTGGTGAGAAGGGAGAGAGAGATCAGATAGGGTATGTTTTTTTTAAAAAGATACATTTTTAAGTGCCGTGCATTAACCTTGCCATCCATCAGCTGTGGGAATATGGGGCTGGTGACCGTACTCTATATGAAGTTCAAACCTCCTCATTCACTCTGAAATTGTTAGGCAGTGTACCACTGGGTTCAGAAATCCAGGTTTCTGGGGTTGCTTGTGTGATTAGCATGATACTGTCATTTATTTTCTTTTATTTTTTTACTACCTGCTGTTTTTTTTTTTTTTTTTTTTCCTGTTTTAATGTTCAATGATTTCACTCAAGCAAAGGTTTAGTAATTTGGTATGGTATGTATCGCCTAGATAACATACAGCATTACATATAGCATTACTATACGAATTCTTCAAAAGTCATGTTGAGCACACTGGTACATACAGCAAGAAAATCAATTACAAACAACCACACTGGATAATGAACTCTCGATCATGCTCGGACTGTTAGTAAAGGTTATAAAATTGATTTATTATCTTTTTTTTCTTCTTTTTAATCATGCTCAATCAGTCCATTAAAACTGTTATTCATCCAAATGAGGTAATTGAGAACAGACTATCATTAACATAGACGACCTGGCAAGAGGATTGCAACGTAACACCATAGCAAACAACATAAAACACCATAAATAAAAAGAAAAAAAAATAAAGCTGGCGCATGTTTCAGCTATATCACTGTCTTAGACCAAAATACTGAACTCGGCGAGGACTTTTCACAGCTATGGGCTCAAATCGGTTTCAAGTCATCCGCAGCATCACAGCAAAGATACCACGCTAAGCCACCGTGGAACTAGCGAGGGAGTTCCTCGCTACCAAACAGGAAAGAAGTTGAAACTTTGTCTACTTGACAAAAACTATAAACAACTACCATTTCTTATCTACTTTCAGGCAGGAAAAGAAGGACTGGTGGAAGTGAAAGACTGGTGGCGCAATGTGTGTATAATTCAACCAGCAGATGGCTCTATACTGTTCTCATCAGGACACTTAGAATACGACATTTGCTCTGAGGGGGAATGAAAATGGTGTTGCGCACCTGGTATGCACTGGTCAGAGAAAGGTAAACAAACATATGAGTGTTTTTGATTGTTATCAGCAAGATTAGTACAATAAATGGCAATGTGATATACTGTATATAAATAGTTATCGTATAATTTAATAATGAGTTCATCATGCGTCGTTTGTAGTCACTCATTTGACCAGACTACTCTGTATAAGCATTTAGGTGAAAGGTATTATTACTACGAACTGAGATTAAAGTCATTTGTTTAACACCCGTCACTGGCTGTTTTTATTATTGTTGTTTTATTAATATAGGGATTTTGAGTATCTCTAGATTAAGGAGGCTCGATGGAAAACGTTCGCTCTGAATTATCCATTCGGAGTTCCATAACTTGAAGCCTGCTAATGTATATTCGTTTGTGGCATAGTCAAATGAATCCATTAAGTAACACACACATAAGTATGTCACCATAGCGAACCAGTAATTACAGAGCAAACGTTTCGTTCTAAACATAACACACATGTCCACAGGATGTGCAGATGTGGTTGCATAGTTCGTGATTCCAGCGAGATCCAGAAAATAGATATATACTGTCTATTGATTATTGTGATATTTGTAAGGCTAGCTTCTGTCGCCTCTACCCGTTGCAGAGTCATAAATGTAAAAGTGACAAAGCACTCGATCGTTAAGCTTGCATATAACCTCGCAACAGGTGCGGGATATCCATCAATGACCGCTTGCATTTGCAAGAGAGCGCACACAACGACTTGACTGGAAAAAAGAGAGAACAGTTTGATCACTTGGTTGCAGAATATTATTAACCCTATTGAGATTTTTTTTTTTTTACAGCAAAACATGAAGTGAGGACGGTTGTAAACGCTCTTCTGAAATGGTTGGGAGGATTCCCCTAGTCCTCCTTGCATGTGGCTCCTTCAACCCCATTACCCACCAGCACATGCGCTTGTTTGAATTAGCGAGGGACCACATGCATCAAACAGGTTGGTACTGCAGTAGATCATTTGATAAGTTTTAGCTTAAATTATGAAAGGTATGACCTAAACTATCTAATGGTTGTTATATAACGGGGAACTCATTTTAGTACAAGACAACTTACTTTAGGATTGATAATGCCTGATAATTTGGTTTGACCAGCTGAGGACGGTTGCTGACCCAATGTTATGAATGGATGTGCTGTCTGTGCTATTCAGTTCAGCATACTACATTGCTTGCTAGGTCTCTCACCTCTTTGCTGAGTTTAAAACACACAAGTAAAGGGCCTGTTTTGTGCTGGTCGGAAAAATGCCTCAAGTAATTGCATGTCATTTCTCAAGCAGGTGGTGCAGATTTCTCAGCAGAATCTGCCTTTGGGTGGAGAAGCAATTGTACGTTCCCTAGCCTGGAAAATGCATTGCATTGCAGTTGAAGTAGAAACAGTGCTTTCCTCTCAGTGTACCATCTGCTTCCAAAGCTCTGGTTAAGCATATTGCATCTGCTACTATGAGATAACAACTCTTGTATTTTAAAGCTGTTTTTTTTTTTTTTGGGGGGGGGGGGGGGGGGGGGGGGGATTGCAATATTTGAACTTTGTAATCCATTTAATACCATCACATGTGAGAAATGAATTTAATCCTAATCTACATTGAAATTTAGCTGTTTGCTTTCACATTATTTAATTTCTGTGCAAACAGACACACTTCGCCTTTTCTAATGTAAAGTGTAGTGCTTTCAACTAAAAGTTTGAAAAAAAAATTATTATTTCTCAATTTGTGTTTGTTTGTACCCACATATTTAAAGAACAATTTGCCTGATAATGTTTTTTGTTTATGTAATACTATCTGTTTTAGAATTTGACTGAGTTTGCAGAGTCTTCAATTAGCCTGAAAAAAAATATGATAAAGCATATGAACATACAGTACCATGCTGACTTTTGAATTGAAATTAAAACAATATTCCACAGATTGCCTCTGATGGAAGATTGAGTCTATTTAACTGTGCAGGGCCAAATTACTTTAGCTTTAGCTAATTGTAAATGTCAGTTTTTAATGTGCAAACTACTTGAAAAGGATTCTTATGAAGCATAACATATAGGACCTTGCTGATAGGTATTGTACACTGTGCAGTAAATAACTGGGTCTCTGTAGGAACCATGTTAACATAGATGGATATAACCTACATTTTCTATAGCTATGCCTTTAACTAGGTTTGGCGAACAGGCTAATGCAACTCCCTGCTGTGGAAGTGTTATTTGCACCCCTGTCATCCAGTATTATTCTCTCTATACTGTTCCAGTCCATAAACTTCTATGTACATTTTAGTGTTGTTTCTCAGGCCTGATACTGGATTAAAGATTAATATCAGAAATACTCACATACTCAGATATTAGTCCATGAGCTTGCAAGCAAGTTTAAACTAAAAAAACTGTAGCGCTTGTTAAAAACCAAAAAAAGAGGTAGGTTGTGATCAGAAAAAAATGTCATTTTCTATGTATAGCTACAGCTAAAAGTTTTGTATCACCCTATGGAATAACTCAAGTCAAATTAAACCTGCTGAATAATGTTACGTTAACATGTTAAATTACATACCACTTTGTAGTTTTCCATATACTTAATGAACAACTGACAAATGTGACATTTTGAAATCTAACATTAAAAAACTACTACTATTCTAGCTTCTGGTAGACTTTTGCAATATCATTTTGTAGTTTCTTTGATCACATGATGTTAAATAAAATATCTAAATTATGTTCATTATGTTTTTTTTGTTTTTTTTTGGTTTTTAAAAATTGTGTCCCAATCCTAAAATTCTTGGTGATGCAAAACTTAACGCAGTAAAATAGGTTGGTAGTTTTTGGAAGATTCTGCATTTGGGACAGGACTAGCATGAACTGGAACAAGCAAATACTGTGTAACATTATTTGATTTGTACCATGTTATTATATTGAAATAAAATGTAAAATATTCTGTTTTGTAAGAGTTGGCAGAACAGATCCTTGTGTGTTTTCTTGAGTTGAAGATGAAGGATAAGAACTATTGTGGCAAGTTCATGAACATGTAAAACTGACACATGTTTAGTAGTGGAGAGTGTATACTAAATGTGAGCTCATGTGATGCATGACATAAGTAAAGACAATTACATTCTGTGTTCATTGATAAATCCCTGGTAAATCCTGGTCAATGAGAAGAACAAAGTACTATATACAAACTTCCTTGTAATTATTTAGTTTTAAGCTATTAGAAACCGTGTGAATATTATCAAGGGTCAAGAAATGTAATCTGGGGTACACAAGAAGCCAGACCTTCACGCATACACACACCCTTGTTTTTGAACAGTAATACAGCCTCTATACTTTGCTAGCACCTGCAGGTACGTGAAAGGCTCCGTATACTAGGATCCACAGGATGAACGTTGGAGGATTTAAATACTGCCATTGTTTAGATAATTGAAAAACGATAGCTTTGATAAAAAACCAACATCTCTAACAGTGTTTGAGTCTCTTAAGTGTATTTTTCCTATCTGCTTTGTAGCAATCAAAGGAGCCATGGCCCTGCACAGTGGTGAAACACTGCCATTCCTGGCCTGCTTCCAATATACTGTAGCCCTTGTCTGAGTAAGCTGAATTACAGTGTGGCTTTCACATTTATTGCACATGTATTAAATGGCAACCTCTCTGAAAATCTATGTATTGTTAAGCAATGGTCTGACTCCTGGTTTGCAGTCTGTTTAAAAGATTGCATACACACATTGTAACAGGGAGCCTGCACTGTAGATTATGGCAATTTATTTATTTATTTATTTCCCCCCCCCCCATTACAGAGCTTTAAATTGGCCCTAGCCAAGAATGTAGTGTCTATTTAGTAGTTTTAGAAGAAAAGCATTTCTGTTCTGGCCGATAAATACTTCTATTCCATGAGATTAGGCTGCAGACTTTGGGTTTGCCTCGTGTGTGGCTAATCCACAGTGTGGTCTTTCACAGATTGGAAGGTTTCTTTTCTCCAGTATGTATGACCGTGTGTGCATTTGAGTTTTATTCAGGATTTTTTGTAACACAATGTTTATTCTAAAAGCAGCTTGAGCACTGTGTGGTCTTATCTCAGTCTGCATCCTTTTCCATTGATAAAGGCAGAGGAAACATGGATGAGTAAAAAGGGCTGTGCTTTGGTTTGGAAACTAGCTTTCAAATCAGTTGTGAAAGTTGTGTTCAATGTTTTCATACGCTGTTAGGCAATTTGCTGCATTTGTCATAAACCCATCAAATATTAAATGAAGGAATTATTTCTTATTCTTTAAAACCAGATGTCTTTCTGTTACTGTTTAATGTATGCAACACTCTTACTGTACCACAATTGCTTTTATTTTTGTTTTTTATTTAATACGTTTGATGGACCGTTGTCATTCCATATGGTATAGTAAATGCTTAGGACTTGCTTAATCCTCCAGGATACAGTGAATCCTGTCACTAAATCTGCATTGCCATGGGTACACAAGAAGAAATATTCATATAAGCAGGAGAGAGAGAGTCTTGTAAAATGCTTTGTGCTTCAGTGAATGAACAGAGAGCTCTGGAGGACAGTGCTACAGAATTGTATCATGTGCTAATACACTGGCCTTTCAACGAGGGGGCTTGTGTCAGTCTTAATTAGGGTACTAAATCAAATAATAAGCTGACGTTCTGACTGGTTTGCATACAGAACAGGATTGTATTTACTGTAAGCCCCAGGGCATCTGAGGCTTTGAGTTTCTCTCTCCTGTATGTAATATCTGTAAATATATTACAAGCATGCCATACTGTAAATGCATCATCTTCCTCTAAAGCAAATGTAAGTTATATATATATATATATAATTTTAGTTATTTTAAAACATTTTTCCCAGCACTTACTCAATCCCCAGGGTTCTCTAAGCAATGTTTCACCTCATTACGTTACTTTTTTGTAAGACTGTGTCTGTTTGTTCTTAAAGGACGATATAAAGTCATTGAGGGCATCATTTCCCCTGTCAGTGATGAATATGGTAAGAAAGGCCTGGTCTCGGCAAGGCATCGTGTTGCCATGAGTCGTCTGGCTCTGGAGACTTCTAACTGGATCAGAGTGGACCCCTGGGAGAGCCAACAGCAGCACTGGAGCGAGACAGTCGAGGTACTGAGGTAAAGACAGACCAGCAGTGAAACAGCTGAAGCCTAGAACCTGCCTGCAATTGCATGCGCTTTATGTAAAATAACAAAAATGAATTGCAGAGTCCAGTGGGGCGAGTTTGAGGACCAGCATCAAATGGAATTGCAGATGTGTGCAGCGCTGCATTGTGGGTCATTGTCATTGGTGAAAGGAGGTAGGGGAGAGTGAACCTGGCTCTCCTTAAAGCCAATGAGTGGCAGGTCCCGGCTGCACTAATCTTGCCTTTTGGGTTTCTCTCTTAATCAGCAGCATTTGGAAAGCTCAATAATGGTGGACGAGGTAATGTAGAAGAAAATTGGCCGTATAAACTAAATTGAAGCCTTTAACATGTAATAAGACAGCTGCTTTCATCAGTTAAAAAGATAATTCCTGCTAATGAGCCATTTTAACATTAGCTGTCCAACAAAAGCTTAACATGGGACAGGGGTGGCAAATTAATTCATTCATTCATTCAGTGAAGCATGTTTTTATATAAATACAGGCTTTCTTTCTGGTTGCCTCTTATGTGTGTGTGTCCCCCCCCCCCCCCCCCCCCAAGAACAATTCCAGTATCAATGCAAGCAGGAATGGGTAAAGCCAGCCCCTCCGTTCTAGTTCTTTGTTCCAGTATTGGAATGATTTGGTTCTGCAGATTCATTATCGTTTTTACTTTGCTGGAGGAAATTGTGTTCATTCCAGTGAGGTAACAGGAGCTTGGCCTGTGGGTATTAGTGAAGATGTAATTGGCTGGCAGGTATCAGGTTCTCGGGAGTACGATTTTGTGGTTGGAGATTAGAATAAGAACAGTAATTGCCATTGAATGAATGTGTTGACTTTTCAGTGAAAACCTTCATTATAACCTTTTGCTGTCTTTACTGTTACCCAAGATTTTTTCCCGCTAATTGCATTGCAGTTAGCAATATTTGAATTGATTATTAAACAAATAGAGAGGTCAGTCATGGCATTTTTAACAGACTTGTAAGCATGTTGAGTAACACCTCTTGTCTTTTTGGCAAACAGCTTGCAATTTATCTCCTACTTGTAAGACAGCAAGGGCTAGAGTAATTACTTGGCTCTCGGAAGACGTTTCTGCAGTGCACTACAAAGCTTTTAATTTAGCCAATTTTGCATTGAAAATATACTGTATTGTAATGTATTTTGTGGCAAATTAAAGTGCTTTTCACTCCTTTGTTTAGATGTTAATTTACTGTAACGTGGTACCCCACAGTAGAAGACTTCTGCAGGAAGCTTATATATTCAATGTACTGTAGGTTTTGTGTTCAAAACAGAAACATTTCACACCGGTGTGTGAAGTGGCAGTTCTTAAACACTTTTTTTTGTTTTAATTTTGTGCTGACAGCACCTTCTCTATGTAACACTAATATTGAATTACCACTACTGTAACACTATGGCATTATCAAAAGCTGCTGATAAACATGCATTGGTTAAAAAAATAGGTTGACCATAATCTGAGCAAAGTTTCGAGTAAGTGGAAGAATGCTTTAGTAAGTTATAGCTGTAGAAATACAATTTTGTAGTCTTGAGCGGGCGTCTAAAAGTCTAGCTCATGCTTATGCATTGGTCGTGTTTTTGCTCTATCGTGTGGGTTTTCAGTGCTGCTTTGTAAACTGGACCCCATGTCAAAGGTTTTCTTTAATGCACAGTAAAGACTTACTGTAGCAGTTGGTCTGGCAATGCATATTTTCTTTTTCCACATTATTAATTTCAAGTACGTTACAGTAGCATGGAGACGACGGGATTAAAAGCCCCTTTTTGTTAGAGAGAGAGAGAGAGAGAGAGCGAGCGAGCGAGAGCTAGCTCGCTCTCCAAGCACTTGTCACATGTTACAAAATGCTCCTTGCCACTAATGCAAATTCCCTTATGAAAGCTATGTTTTAAGCTGCACTTCACAAACAACTGATTAAAACATGAAGTGGCCTCTTGTCTTGCTTTGCTGTGGCCCAGAAGCACATTGTTCTTGACTAATTGAATGTTAGACTAAATCTTCTGAGAGGATACCTTTTTTTTTTTTTTTTTTTTTTTTTTTTACCCCCCCCATTATGCTGTAGGCACCATTATAACAGACTGCACAATCCTGATCGCCTAAAGGGAAGCGTGCAAGATACATGTGTGAACAAGACTAAGCAGGACATGAATTCATATCCAGGTATGCTGCATGCTTACTGAGTTTTTAACAATGACCCTGATTCCCACAATAATCTGTGCCGGGAGTTTTTTTTTTTTTTTTTTTTTTTTTTTTGCAAGCACATGCCTGCCCCTGCTTGTACTTCATCAGGTTTCATTCTGATGTGTAGATGGGCAGAACTGACATGAATTGGCCAAATATGTTAATATGAGGAAAGCTGCTGCATCCATCTCCAGAGGCAGTCGAAGCATTCAGGGAAATGGAAGCTCTTTCTGGCAACCTAAATGGATAGTAAAAGGCAATTATTCATGAAAAGCATTAAGAGCAGTAAATTGTTTAACACGAGAAAAGGAAATCTACGAGAATCAGGAAATTGCAGGTTTAAAGCTGACTGTGAACGAGGAGGACTGCAAGTATTTCCTTGCATTATATAAAGCTTATATATATATATATATATATATATATATATATATATATATATATATATGTTATATATTACTTGGAGCAAGGAGCAAGGCTAAGTTACTGAGTGTCTCATTATGGTTATAAAGACTGCATAGCTGAAAATCGAAATCTTTCTTTATTCTTTGCCTTCCTTTAGGATCACCGCAGCTGAAATTGCTGTGCGGGGCTGATTTCTTGGAGACATTCAAAATTCCTAAGCTGTGGAGGGAAGAGCACATTGTGGAAGTGGTCGGCAAGTTTGGCCTGGTATGCATCAGTCGCGGCTTGACAGACATGCACAGGTTCATACACGAGTCGGACACCCTCACCAGACACCGGCACAATATCCACTTGGTAAGGGAGTGGATCCAAAATGAAATCAGCGCCACCGAAATCCGCCGGGCTTTGCGTCGGGGACAGAGTGTCAGGTACCTGCTCCCAGACTCTGTCATTAAGTACATTAAACAGCATGACTTGTACACTGCAGAGAGCGAGCTGAAGAATGCAGGTGACATCCTGCAGCCCCTCAAACAAACAATGAGTGAATGAGGAGGACTTCACTCTCCCTGAAAGAGTGGGTTTATTCACAGACGGAAAACAAAATGTCATCAGAAGCAGTCGTTTGGTGCTTATATTTTTATGTCATGTAGTGCCTTTTTTATTGGTATCTAATAGTGGTTAATAATGAAAAACGTGCTGTATTAAGTATACGCTGTTATAGAGTATTTAATCTACTTCTACTATTACTTCATTAAACAACACACAGTCATTCTTGGCTGTTCTGTGTCTTTTTTAAGGTGCTCTGGCCTGTGTGTACAGAGCTGTTTTTCAAGTCTTCAGGTGTCATCAGCCATCTGGTAAACACCAACTGGATTTCAATTCCCTTTGTAGGGTTGGTAATACAGCAACGGTGTTGCACAGGCTACATCAAAAAGTTTATTTTTTACGTACATATAGTTACAATATAGTTTTATAAGAATTTGTATGCATTGCATTACAAATTGATTTAAAAAAATAAATAATCCAATAACATTGTAGATCATTCATAATTCCAGTTTAACTCCCCTTGCTTCTTGTAAAGTCTTATTCGTTCATGTCAATGCTCTGTGATTGTATATCTTACTGTTCAGTGCTGTAGCCAAGCCCCTGATATTGCTTCTAAGCACTTTATGCTGAAATAAACACACCCCTTTGGAAAGTGTCATGTGAAACGTTTCTGCATTGTTCACTGTCTGGTTTAATGTCAGGTGGTTTTCTACAATTGTTTCTGAAAATCTTTTTCATGCAACAGCCTCCATATGTACAATGACATGAATACCACCATACAGATTGACATCTGAGTTAGGGGCTTTATTTGCTTATAATGCCTGGCAGGAAATACATCTAGACAGACTTGAGTCAATGTTAAAAATGTGAAAGAATGGTAAAGAGCTACTATGCCTGGGTATTTCAGACAGTCAATCACCAAGGAGGCTCTCTCATTCGCCTGTATCTCATTTACCCGTCCAGACTTGACCAGTTGTACCAACTGTATTATACATCATTGCAGTCTTTAAGTGGTAGCCACAGGAGAGCAGGAGGTAACAGTGCATGGCAAGGAAGTCAAAAATGTAAAAACAGCAACTGATTATTTCAAACACGTAAACTAAACAGAAGAACAGTCCTCCAAGCAGCATCCTTTAACCTTTTGTTCCCGGTTCCTAACAGTATAGATGTCTCACAATGTGGGTGATCGTTCCTATAGTAAAACGTAATACAGCAACCAGGTGCACTGAAAGCAGAGCCCTGCTTTCATGACAAAAGAGTGTCACAACTACATATGATTTTCTTAAAAATGTGTGTCAAATTGAGAAGAAAGCTTCTTTTTTGGGGAATTTGTATTGCTTTGTGCAGATTTGTAGAGCTGATGAATGCTGTTTAAAGCTGACATCCTGTTGTAGCGTGAATCCACATTATTTGTATCCAAATCCAATTTTTTTTAACCAGGTAAGGCCAACATAAAACAAAACTATAAACCATGTTGTATTAGAGGACTCTCGTAGCCATTTTCAAGAAACTCAAGAATTAAGTGGAATACAGTTTAGTGATGTGAAATGCATTGCTTAGGATACAGAGCATTGCACAATTAAAAGCCATTGGAATCAGCAATGGACAATGCAGAATTAGCTTAAGTTAATGGCATGCAAATAAAGAGGTTGCAGCACCTAGAATGATTAAAAATGACTGCATTCAATTGAAATATATATAGCAGATCAATATAAATAATCACAGAAAACACTCAACTAATTCATTCACAGCATCAAGGTAATATCTTAAAGCTGATTGATATCACCCACTGCTGCTCAGAACTACAGTCACACATGAAACACTGACTGGTTTAATATTACAGCTGTCTGACACCGATAAACCTTATTGTGAGTGAGAGCATCCTTGTCACAGTCATAAGACCTTACCTCGCTGTTCAGTGCTAATAGAGAGCTGATTTAAAAGGGAGAATATAGAAACTAGGACCCTGAAGGAAAGCTATACAGAACATGAGGTTAGTAAAATCTGTATCAATCTGGAGGCTTATCTGACGCAAATTGGCTTGCTGCAGTTGTAATACTGATCAGGAGGGTTCACCTTGGTGCTGTGTGTGCGTGTGTGTGTTTAGAACAACACGTTAATCTGGTTACAGAGCTCCCATTGTGCAGACTGTGCCGATAAACAGCCTTGGCAAGCCCAGGCTTGAAGATTGAGATTCTAACTCTCATAGGTGGAGCAGTGCACTTTTTACTGACAGCAGGGAAAAGTTATTCATCTCCACTAGTTTTGCTTTTATTTTAGGAAAATGCCTACAGATTTCAATGGATATTGGAAGATGCTCAGTAATGACAACTTTGAGGAGTACTTGAAAGCACTGGGTAAGAATGTCTATATTTTGTAATTATGTTCTGTTGCTGCTATTATGAGTATTTCATGCAACAGTGAGATTACACAAGTACTGTAGCTGGATTTGTTTCAAAGTTTTATTTATTTTTGCTATGGTTGTATATTTGGTATTTCAGTAAGTGCAAATATATATATATATATATTATATATATATATATATATATATATAGCTATATTATATATATATATATATATATATATATATATACACACGACTGTCCACTAAGGAAGCTGTGTGCTGCAGGTGATTCCAATCAATTAACTAATCAGCAAGCCAATTAGGAAGAGTATTATTTCCTTCCCATTGTCTTTTTATTGCCATTCCACGACTTAATGCAGTTGCCTTGTTGTCATATTTCTCTATCAGTGCAGAAGTTCTACTGAATGTGTCATATATGGCTGTGTTCACACTGGGTCCATTTAGAGGGTTCTGTACGTTTGGTGTGAAGTGTGAACAACAAAGTCCGCTTGGGAAACAATGAACCGTACCGAGTCCACCTAAAAAGGTGGTCTCGCTCCATTTTGCAAACGTGCCTAGTTTTGTTTGTTTGCTAAACATCAATGTGAACAACAGGTGGACTTGGTCCTTTTGCATATAGGAAACAAAGGCAACCTGACTAGGAAGTAAATATTTCACGGTTAATTGAGATAGTCACAGTTTTCAGCCTTAATCGTTTGTCCCGATCAGAAACAGTAAAATTGTTAATCGTCACAGTTTTGCTATTGTATTTTTTTAAATGTACAAAACTCTATCGGCGTGCTCAGCAAGTCAATAGCAGAGGATGTATTGGGATGTGTGTTAGCGCCATTCAAAAATAAAATAAACAATCTGATGGATTATTTGTTTAGTCATTCTGATTGTGTATACCATATGTTTAAATGGTAATAGTTTATCTATTTTCTTTTTTAAATCTGGCTTTTTGTACAATTTTAACATGTTTTGACTAGATGACAGTATAAGGACAATAATGATTTGTTATGATCTTCAATAAATTCACCTGATGTTTAAGTTTTAAACTAGTATTGTGTTATTTTATATACTGCTGTTTTTTTGTTAACGGCATCAGAGTTACTGTTGAAGAAAAAACGCCCCAATTTTTCACTGAACAAATCTGGTAATCCAAACTACATGGACAGACAAACTGAAGCGCTGGTAAAAAATGTTGTCAGACACCAAAATCCAACCCGTGCTTGACAAAACTCACAAATATATATTATATATATATATATATATATATATATATATATATATATATATATATATATATATATATATATATCAAATTACTTTGTTTAATGGCATTAGGAGGATTGTGCAGAATTCTCCAACTGTACACCATTCAAGAAATGTATTCATCAATATGACTTGCAGAACAGGTAAACATCTGGTGCAGATCTGGTCACAATAAACAAATCGAGGCCATTTGCAAACTGCATTGTGAACACAAACGTACTCGGTCCTGAAAAAAAAAAAAGGAAAAGGACCAAAAAAAAAACTAGCCTTAGCTCACATCCAAACAAACTTGGCCCCTTTGCTCGTAGATAAGTGTGAACAGCAAGGACGTTGATACGTGTTTCAAACGAATCGAATCAGACCGAGTCCCTTTGAAAAGGACCCAGTGTAAATGCAGCCCAAGAGAACAAATGAAAACTGCTGTAGAAAAAATAAAATTGTGCACCATTTTCAGCGCAGGACACCCTAAATGCACACTATTGTCTTGTGATCCTACTGTAATTACAAATCATCAATTTGCAAGGGATTTACTTACTACTTCATTTGAAATCCCTTTGATTGTTGCAGACTTAAGTGTTGCAATTAGGAAAATCGCTACCTTGCTGAAACCCGATAAAGACGTCATCCAGAATGGAGATCACATGATCATTAAAACTCTCAGCACCTTTAAAAATTACGTCATGGATTTCGAGGTCGGGAAGGAGTTCGAAGAGGATCTGTCGGGGGTGGATGATCGTAAATGCATGGTAAGAATTAGCAGGGGCCGCTTACAACACCGTCAGGAGGTCAAAGGTTAAACTGCGCGGCTGCTGTTGGGTGATTTTGGAAATCTAATACAGATATTCACACTTACATTGAACATCTGTACAGAACGTCTTTTCTTTAAACTGTGTATGTATTCCATTGAATGTGTCAGAATGCACTAGCGCTAATACTTTACAGTGGTTCATTTGCACAGTAATGTCAGGCTTTCCGTGTTTTTCTACAGCTTAATGTGCCTTTATCATAGTGCAGTCGAGTTGTATTTATATA